>NC_137265.1:40051140-40056672 GCF_053477335.1 Acartia tonsa | reverse complement strand
CTTTATTATTTACATTTTTTCAGCAGCTGGATGGCAACTGGCAACTGAAAAGACACTGGGTCCTACTCAGCAGATTTATTATCTTGGTTTCGAGATCAATACAATACAAATGTCAATTAATGCGCCATATTTTAAAATTATTGCCGTATCCAATGATATTTCAGCTGCCATTGCAAAGTCTCATGAGAAAGGAAACATACTCACTAAAGATTTAGCCCACATCCTCGGCATACTATGCCACATGATAGTTTCCCATGGAAATATAGTCAGGATATGTACTCGTGCTTGCCAACAACAGCTGGGAGAAGTTGTCCAAGCTTCCGGTTGGGAGGGTAAACTCACCTTGACAGACAGAATGGTGCATGAACTTACATTGGTCAGAGATTGTTTACCTAGGTTTTTTAATAATATTTTATATTTTTCTTAAATGTTTAATTAAATCTAAAAGGGAAATCGAGGGATATATTAAATATAACTTTTATATAATTATTGCTTTTCAATTAACTGTTCTGTTTTTGTTACAGGTTCAACGGCCAGAGTTTGGTTAAATGTTCTTCACACTTTCAAGTATTATTTCCTGCGCAACAGGAATTTCTATTAGAGGGTGTCGACGCAGCCGAAATTAGCCGCATTCAATCAGTAATGGTCAGCGATAGTTCATCATCTTCGGCATATGTGTACGAATGTGAAAAACTTCGTATTATCTGTGATTTCCCTTTTTCTATGGAGCAGAGTGACCAAAGTAGTACTTATCGTGAATGTTTGGCGATTTATAATATTTTTACCACAAATTTTGAATTTCTAAAACTAAATTCCAATTTATCAGTGGTCTGGTTGACAGACAACCAATGTCTACCGTCAATTATAGCACGTGGTTCAAGAGTGAAAATTCTGCAAGATCTTGCAATTGCTATAAAAGAACAGGAATTGAAATTCAACATTAGACTTCACATTGTGTGGCAACGTAGATCCACAAAATTGTTACAAATTGCCGACAGTGGTAGTAAAAATACCAATACCGACGAGTGGCAAATTGATAACAATGATTTCAAAACAATTTGTGATAAATTCGAAGTAACACCTGTCATAGATATGATGGCCACGGCTACCAACACCAAATGTGAAAAGTTCATATCAAAACTCCCCGACAGACAGGCAATAGCAGTGAATATTTTTTTCTACAAAATGGTACCCAACATAGTTTATTATTGTTTACCACCTGTAAAATTAATCATTCCTATTTTACACAAAATTTTAGAAGTTCCCAATATTTCAGTATTGTTTATTGTTCCCCTTTGGAAATCAGCAAGTTTTTGGCCACAATTTTTGAATAAAAATAAGTTCCAATCTTTTGTTAAAAAAATATTTGTTTTTCAAACAAATTTTTCTGCAGAATCGCACGATTGTCTCTTCCAGGGACGCAAGAATTTTTCCATGTTAGCTACACTTATTGTTACTTCATAGAACAGACGCCTTGTGTAATTAAAAAATTTAAATTTTTCACATGATTCTTTCAATTTCGGTGTAGAAAACGAGTGTAATATGTTAAATAAGCAACTGTTTAGTCAGACTCCATTGAAAATTACTAGTCTATACAGTCCTTAAAATTATGAATTACCGTGATATATTATTTGACAGTTTTAACCTATTCAAAGCACAGATATATGTATTGAAAATTCATCAATGAAAATATAGTATAAAAGTAACATATTGTATATAGTTTAGACTGACATAGTTTTTCGAATATTGTAATTGAAAATTGCAGTGAGATCAAATCCTTTTTTCCTTAATGTCACATTGGTACATTGTTTGATAATATAGTACAAAAACACAGACAGAAAATTTTTAATGTTTCTATTTATTTTCAGAATATTGACAAGTGTATCATTAGTGTCACCACACTATAAAATGGCGAGAACTTATGATCCGAGGATAAAGGCGAGATTCAACCAATCCAGGTTAAAAGGTAAACATATAAGATAGATAGATACATTACGGTTTCATCATTTGTTTTAATCCGAATTTAACGGCTCTTTATAATAATTGGCAATTTAATTTTGGATGTTTTTTTACGATAAACATTTTATAATTAATATTCGGACCGTACAGGTGCATCTGTCAATACATCTATATAGAAATACTGTTAGTTAACACAATTATTGTATTTTTTTCAGTTGGATCAGCAATACCTGCGTTCATTAACAGACGGGGACCATTAAGAAGTTTACCTGTTCTCAACAGATTAGACTTGTCACAGCAACAGTTACGAGATTCCCAATTGATAGCCGAGTCACGTGCACCAGCAACAACCAAGATACATGGGAGAATCATTACTGACATGTTGGATTTCCTTACACAGCAGAGAATTGAACATTATGCCCTGTCATCAGACAATATTTGTCAGTTTTACCACCATCTGGAAATTAGCAGAAAAACCTATTCATACTTACAACAGGTAGACATATACATATTATTTAATTTTATCCTTTTATTTTGTTTCTTGAACGTTCAACAAAAACCAATCATACAGTAGTAATTTTTAATTTAGCAGACCATACAGAGTTAAACATTAGTTAAAACAGTTTCATATATCCATTTTATTTTATATTTCAGGTGCCTGGTGGAATAAAGACCTTCATACATTGTCTTGGTTTACCTTTAACACTCTACTCGCCAAAAGTGCACAGATTGTGGCAGGGATTGAGCAGACGGACGGCGCTAGAAAAGCGCCCAACGGCAAAAGCCACGCCCATACCGGTAACTGTCATCAGAAAAGTGATAGAAAAACTCCACAATGCCTACTCTTCATATTGGGACGTACCAATACCCATGTTCCGCGCCTGTCTAGCAATTATTTTACAATACCATACATTGTGTCGTCTAAGTGATATGGAGGAATTGAGAGCTTGTCATTTTCAAAAAGATGAATACAAAGGAACTAATATTATCAAAGTAACTTTTCCCAAAGCCAAGAATGATCAAAATTGGTCCGGCCGTTCTAGCGTTATAGCAAGTGAATCGGGTTTGACATGCCCAGTGTTTTTGATAGAACGCTTTTTCGATCGTTGTGGATATTTATTTTTTGACGGCCAAAATCTAGATAAAAACTACATTTTTTGTAGAACGAGTTCCGTACATAATGGTCGAGGACACCAGACCGTTAGCGATGGATTGCGCAAGTTATCAATCAACACACTGCTTAGTGATATAAAGCGGCTGTGTTTGTCGGTGGGGTACACTGGCCCCATCGGCAGGAAGAGTGCTAAGATGACAGGCGCGGCAGCTGGTTTTGCAGCAGGATTATCGGACGAGGGGTTAAGGGATAAGGGCCGCTGGGCCTCGGTAAATACAAGCGCCATATATCGCACACACACACTGGATTATCAACACGCCTTAGCAGTTGCTACCAATCTCTACAATGCCACAAACAACGAAGCATCAGACAGAGTGGCAAAACCACCTATTTAACGCGACTGTATTACAGTTCGCCCCCGCCCTTCTGGTTTAGACACACTCAAACCAACAACTTCCAGGGTTGTTATTCAGAAAGGCCACAGACAGGACAGAACCAGACATCCACCTACTCCCATTAGAGTACCATGCAAGCCAAATGTTTTTCATGGCATAGCCATTACACCACTATTCAACCGGGACACAGATGCTTGCAGATACGCTAACAAGGGTAGCAGTGGGTTCAATGTCCACCATGTCACCAAAGCCTTTGAAACTATTAATTGTTATTCAGAATCGGACGAGGAATAAAATAAACACTTATCCTTGTTGGTCATCATATCCTTTTGGTCAACAGCCACGGCGGCTTTACAGCTATAGAAAATTGTTTTTGTGTCAGTAATTGATTTAACAAAATGTTAAATTCACAGTGAGCAAGTGGGAGTATTAAGTTCAATCTATAGTCTAAAAAACCTGGCGAATAAAAGTGCAAATTTATGACTGATTAGTCAGAACAAAATGAAACTATCTAGTTCAAAAAATCCTAAATTGTTATAGTTGATCTTTGTTGTTTAAAGTCAATAAATAATATTAATGAAATATTTGTTTATAATTTACAATGAAGTAAATGTTTTCGTCTGTCGATTATTAAGATCCCGTTTTTTAACTACACAAAAGTGGCAACAAGAAAGATCAAGATTTCGCTCAATTATTTAACTTTAAATTATAGAGCTTATAAAAAAGGCATATGATTGGTTGGTACAAAAAATTAATAGCTCAAATTCTCTATCCTGTCAACATTAGGATTGAGTTGTACAAACTTCTTGGGCGTTATTAAGTTGAAGGATAGATTAAAAAAGGGATTCTTTAATGAGAATATTCGCATTAATCTAAATTAGGTCAAAGAAGCACCCCCCTTTTGTTTGATAAAAACAGGCTTTCCCTAAACTTCCTTTGGGGTGTTTTTTCTGACTATGATTCTGTTCCCCGCGAATTTCACTATCGAACCCCAGCCATGTGACGTCAATTTGGATGATGGTTTTTCATAAAAGACTCAGTAGTAGAAATCCAAAGTTTGTATTGGAGCCCTAAGCAGAAAAATAAAGGAAAATTAACTTTTATAAAAACAATGATGACAACATCCATAAGTATCGAAGCTCAAAATTTATTGATAGACATCAGGAAAAAAAAATCTTTTGAGTATGTTAAAAAGACATAAATGAAATAAATCACGAAACCTTTTAAAAATGTATAATATCTTTTGAAGCATTAAGCTAAGAAGAAAAATGTAAAATCTAGTAATCGATCTAGCACCCCAACCAATAGCAATTCTTTAATAAACATATGTATAATGTTAAATTAATTAATCTCTAAAAATTACAGCTGTTTATCTTGAACATGAGTCGAAAAAATCATGAAAACTTGAAAAAATAGGAATCAATCTAGCACCCCATCCAATTATCATATCTTAAAAAAACTTTTTAGAAATGTGTAGAATGTTGACTTAATTGATCCCTAAAAATTCCAGCTGTTTATCTTGAACAGGAGTTGAGATAATCATGAAAACTTGAAAAAACTAGGAATCAATCTAGCACCCCAATCAATTTACAAATCTTGATTAAACTTAGTAAAACTTTGCAGGATGCAAATTTACTTAATCCCTGAAAATTTCAGTTGTCTGTCTTAAAAATAAGTCGAGAAAATTATGAAAACAAAAAAATCAAGGAATTGATCTAGCACCCCAATTAACAAACAGATAGACAAAACAATGTATAGATTAGATGCGCTTATGTAATGGGAATCTTCACTAAAAATTTCAGCTGTCTATCGTTAATAGGAGCTGAGAAAATCACGTTTCCCCCACTTTGTCTCAGACGGACGGACAGACGGACAGACATTTCGAATTATAGAGTAGCTTCGCTACTAAAAAACCTCATCAAATTCGCTCAATATCTGAGATGGGTATTTAAAAGATGCCGCGTTTTTTCTCGACATTTTTTACGCTATGAATAACAAGAGCGGCATTCGCAAAATCTAAACAAAGTATACAACTATTTATTTAATTATTTCGCTTTTGTTGGT